>NW_026864157.1:0-10858 GCF_026571515.1 Ruditapes philippinarum
GGTTTGATATTCTGGGACATATGACAAAGCCCGGCGCCCAGTATATAACAAAACTAAACACACAAACTGGTAACAACAACCAGTCCGCCTAGCTCAATCAGTTAGAAGCGGCGAGACTTGTAATCTCTACATCGTCGATTCGATTCCCGGGCTGGCCAACATAACATTATAAATCAGTCTTTCGAATGAGACTTTAAATCGAGGTCCCGTGTATGAGTGCTTTAACACTTGGCACGTTAATAACCAAGGGGAAGCTTCTGGAATTGGGGCATCTTTCTGTATCTGTATCTTGCACTATCCTCCAAAATCACCGTAGGGAACGTGTTACAGTAGCGCGTTTTTCGGTTACAGTATAGAATTTTCAAGATGGAGGATTATTTATGGGAAGAGAGGTAGGTGATTTTTATTCAGGTCCATTCTACTAGTAGTTTAGTTTTTAAAAGTTGTTTTTATGCTTTGTTTGTAAGGAACAGAATCAGGCATCTAGTCATATATTTCTTCAGACCCGGCACCGCAGATTTATCTCTATATTGTCTCATAAATGTGCAGATTTGACGGTTTAAAAATTTGAATCGAGAGACCAACGCATTTTTCTCCAATTCCGACATTATTTAAGCATGTCTAGATAAAGTAAATCTACAAAACGTTAGTCCTTTGTGTTTAGAAACGTTTATAAAAGTAAATGGCCAGTTGAACCTATTTTCCTGTTGGTAAAATGCGTTTGAAAAAATAAACAATGTTACAGTATAGAGCGAGGTTAATTTTGAAGGGTTACAGCATAGACCTAGCGACTTTGATCCAATTTTGTTACAGTTTATACCCAGATTTCGGTTACAGTTTAGATACTTGCCAAATTTCAAACCGTGTATCCATTATTGTTATGAAATAACTCATACCTTTCTATTTAATACATTCTTGAAAGGTTGTATTACCTTTTTTCTTCAGCAGAAAAGTTATAGTTTGCTATTTTTCTTACTTTAAGTTTCAGATTGAGACTTTTTGCAGAATAAGTAATGTCCTAAGTAAGGACTGTTTTCACGACAACAACAGTAACTTTTATCGAATTGTATTGCGAGAAGAAAGATTATTGCTTGATTTCATTACACATTATAATAATGCCTATTGGTAATAAAATAGAGAAAAAAGAATCCTTAACAGAAGTCCAACACGGAAAACATGAAAATGTTGCTGGCTCAGTTTGATTAAACCTGTTCATGGACGATAGTGGTAACTGCAAGCTACCGTCCACGCCTCCTAGCACCGGCTTAAGCAGAATCCACATTAAACATGAACTGGTACACTTTAGATTTTTTAACATCTGTGGATGTGTTCATATGGCGGTTATCATGGAACCTTCAATGTGACACGTTATTGCCATTCTATGAAAAGCGGCATATTACCCCCAGGTTAAAATTTGCGTGTGCCCTAAACGAGAATACAATGAGTGAAACTAAATAAAATGAAATTTTGAGAGGGGATCGGAGGTTATGAAGCCTGCATACCATAGATAAGCTGTCAAAAGACACAATTAACAAGCAGGCAATATACCCTAAGAATGATTAAACAGTATTTAAGTGAGCAATACTGCAATCTTAAATTTTATCTTAAGTTGGAATTTTCATCTACCATAATGTATTTTGTAAGTATTTAAAACGGTTTCTAACTTTTGGCTTTCTTGGATATTAAGTTTCAACGACACTGAGGTCATGTGAAAACATTCCTGCTTTAGTGTAAAGAAAGACCCCAGATACCCTTTGTGAAACATTTCAAACACGAGCGGGCACCTGACTAGAACCACCGACCTTCCGTAAATTAGCTTGATAGATTCCTCACATACAAAGAATCCAAAGTCATGATTGGATTTCAACTACAGCAGTAAATAAAAGACAAGTAAAATGGTTTCCTGCGGGGAACATTTTGAATATACATGTATATAGAGATATTTCATTTAACTATTTTCAACATTATTTGGGGCGGGGGGATAAATAAAATTTTGTATCAGGAATATAGTTGACAATAATTGATCAATATAGAAGAAGGTATTTGGAAACTGGTGACCGTTGATGACCGGAGAAGGTCGAAGATAAAACAATAATTTCTTTTTAAGAAAATGATTAAATAGGTCTACCATTTTATTAGTCTCAATATTTCGACGGCAAGACAGACCGATTTTATAATCTGGTTTTTCATATATGTCTGTCTGTCTGTCTGTCGCGAAGGGCGACCATCATCTTTATAAAAAAAGCCCTGGTGCGCACAATTTGTTGGGCTACCATTTTAAGAATAATTCCGAGCAAAAAATAAAGTAAACACACAAGTTTACGCAGAAAATATCTTTATTGATTATGACACTACGAATATTTTAATTTGTAGATTTTCAGTATAATCAATTTATTGTTTGTAAAATTTGAGATAGATACATTAAAGAAACATTGATAATTTCAAACACATCATTCAAGTTTTTCCACCTTAAACGGTAAAATATTTATAGCAAATTAGAAATATCACGTAAAGTTTTTTTTGTTCTTAATTAGGTGTAATTCTGACTAATTCCTTAGATGTAAATCCGTAACGTACCGGCAAACGGTATTTAGCCAGGTTTTGGAAAAGGTCAATTAACCAATCATGTACGGTGTACAGATCACATGCTCCCCCATGTACCGAAAACAGGTCACGTGCTCCTCCATGCCTCAAAAGTTAAACGCGTACCAATACCCTGCGGTCTCCAGACCGCAGGGAATGATTTGAAGTCGACCGCCTTATCCCTACTCTGCCACTATACTATTATGTGCGTCCATCAGGCTTACTAGAGAAGATAGTGTAATTGTCTGACCTTAATTTATACTCTGTAACTTTCAATATTATTTTCTTTTTCAGAAACATGAAAACTGCTATACAGGATGTCTGAAATAAAAAAAAACGACTTTTAATTTAATTATGACAAAAAAATCGTAACTTCAACAATGAAGCATTCAAAATGACGCCATGATCATGATTTGATTTGAATGCTTTTGGTTCGAGATGAGAAGGGTCTTTAAACATTGCCTTTTTTCAAAATCTATGTTTTGGGTTTTCGTATCCCCGATTGCAACCGAAACCATTTGGACAACTTAATTTGTAGAAAGTCATGTAAAATTCATCACATTTAGTCAGCGGATGAGATTGCACACACATGTGTAAGACAGACGGACGAATAGCCATCGGCCAATAAGCTCACAGAGATTTAAAAGTCTATGTAACATTTATACATTTTACCTAGTAGATATAGAAAATATCAAAGTCTAAACTGTAACCGAAATCTGGGTATAAACTGTAACAAAATCAGATCAAAGTCGCTAGGTCTATGCTGTAACCCTGCAAAAATCACCTGGCTCTATACTGTAACATTGTTTATTTTTTCAAACGCATTTAACGAACAGGAAAATAGGTTCAACTGGTCATTTACTTTTATAAACGTTTCCTAACATAAAGGACTAACGTTTAGCAGATTTACTTTTTCTAGGCATGCATACATAATGTCGAAATTGGAGAAAAATGCGTTGGTCTCTCGATTCAAATTTTCAAACTGTCAAATCTGCATATTTATGAGACAATATAGAGATAAATCAGTCTGCAGAAATATATGACTAGATACCGGATTCTGTTCCTTACAAGCAAAGCACAAAAACATCTTTTAGAAACTAAACTACTTGTAGTATCGACCGGAATAAAAATCACCTACCTGTCCTCCCAACAAATAATCCTCCATCTTGAAAATTCTATACTGTAACCGAAAAACGCGATACTGTAACAAGTTCCCTACGGTGAAAATATAAAATGACTAATACCCTTCTGGAGGACTCGGCCATATGGACAACCGGTATCGAGTATAAATAAACTCAAATACACACACAATGGTAACAACATTAATTACAATTATATACTTGCATTAGTAAATATAATTGACATTTTGAGAAAATATTTACGCACACATATATGAGTAAGTCACATAATCGGTCGAGTGATGTTTCTAAAAAACAAATACATACGGTGTGTGATTCGATCATGATATTATATTAAACTTTTATTACAATGCACGTGCAGAACATCAATATAAATAAAACAAACAAACAAAAATGTTTTATACTGATATGATTGCTTGAAACAATGGACATTATTGATGTCTTATTACGCGTTTCCTAAGCGATTTCATCGATACATAATTTGACGCTAGATAGTTATTTTTTTCAGGTTAAACACTTATCGGATTATTTGTCTGACAAGTAAAAGTCAAATCACACAGACCACAGTTAAACTGGCAATTATGTCCAAAATTGGTAACAATAATCAAATGTTCCAAAATATTCGTCAAGATTATTTCTTGATACAAAAAATCTGTTGGAATTCCTTCCAATATTGACAATGTTTTAATGTTGGATTCTCCTAAGTCGGTGCTAATGAATTTGAGCAAAAGTATAAATTTTATCACTGCCATTCTTATAAAGGTGTAGTCAAATTAATCATGCAAGTAACTTCGTCCTTCCTGTTATGCTGAACCTAAATTGCCTTATTTTTATTATCTTAATGAAATCTGAAAACACCCAATGGTAAGCTAAATTACAATCAATGTAGATAAAATCAATATTTACCTACTTTAATTATAATATAGGTATTTACATCACAATTAAGGAGCAGAACTACTAACGAAAATATCGGAATTACGAAAGGATGTGTCTGTCAGGTGAAACGTTTAAGGAAGCTAAATTGTCCAGATTTATACATATAGTGTCAGGTAATAAGCATCTTAACCACTGTTTAAACATATTAAAACCCAAAACATTATTCCTTTCTGGGGCGCCATGTGCTTTTAAGTGAATACATTGCGGCAACGACTGATGAAACATACTAATAGGTCACAACTTTTTCAGTCCTATTGTCTTATAATATAATTGCCATATATCGCTTATGGAGATCGCTGCATGGCACATGAAGCAGCACACGATACGCGTGCATGCCATTAATTTTAAGACACGGTGCATACTACTACATACATGTATGACAATGCGATGCAAGATATATACTTAGTTCTATGATTTCTAAGCTGTCATAATTTATAACTTATCATATTGTCATAAATGCTTTACGTACGTCGCAAAGCGATCCTGATTCAAAACGTAATTTATGGATTTACACTTCATGATATTTGTGTAAATAAACTTTTAACAATTTTTAAATATTTTTAATCAACAAGTTTATGTTTTATTAAGTAGGTAATTGATACACATTTGATAGAATAATTTTTAATTAATTATTGTTAAAAACCCATAACAGACGTGCGTTTTCAAATCCTTCAGAATATACATGCATATCCAAGATGTCGGATGGGAAAAGCATTGTTCGGGAAAGTTCGTTTTCCTGTGTATTTAGTTCCTATACAAGAAGACACATATTCATGCAGGCGATTGTTTTAGAAGGCAAATTGGAACTAGCTCTCAATAACTGAAATTTTTATTTTATCTTTCTTACTCTTAAGAAAAAATTAGTTCCTTTTTAAATTAGATCAAACAGCCCGATAAATTTTCTATAGAGTCGCACATTTTATGACTTTTTATTTGCTTATCATAAACACTTTCATCTATAAGGGTCATCTTTAGATAAGTTAAATGTTTTATATTCTAATCCATACCTTACTAAGTACTTTCACAGTTTTGAAATTTTCCGTTGTAGCACGGATTTATATTGCATATAAATCCGCATATAAATCCGTGGTTGTAGACACAAGTAAGAGAGACTTTCCGTGCAAATATTGCTGAAAAATATATGCATATACATGTATAACGTGCATCTAAAAGTCGAAGTCTAGTTATTATTATCATTATTCTTATAACCCCAGCTGAACAAGCCGTGCTGAGACATTTCGGACATCTATGCTTAGTACTAATTGAGCACGATAATATAGAGGATATTTGTTTAGTTCAGTGTAAGATCGGAATTTATTACATGCTTTTCGATCTCACACTGAACTAAACAAATATCCTCTATATATTTCACCGAGTGAGCACCAAAAGGTATATTTCACGAGTGGCGCAGCCACGAGTGAAATATGAACTTTTGGTGTTCACAAGGTGAAATATATTTCGATCTTACACTAAACTAAACAAATTTTCTTTTTATTATATGCAAAGAAACGTTTTAAAAAGACATTAAACCTAATACTGAATGAAAAGCGCGCCAAATAATAATACAACATGACGTCATTTACGACGTCACGTCAGTAAGTTGGTTCCTAGTACTGTGCACGCTGGTATTTCACTGAAACAACGTAAGGGGCTAAAATTCAAAACAGTGAAATTATCAAATTGATAATTTCACTGTTTAAAACAGTTAAATTACCAGTTTTATATCACTGATATATTTCTTTATTACATGCTTTTCGGTGGTTTATAGAAATATATCAGTGATATAAAACTGGTAATTTCACTGTTTTAAACAGTGAAATTACCAATTTGATAATTTCACTGTTTTGAATTTAAGCCCCTTACGTTGTTTCAGTGAAATACCAGCGTGCACAGTACTGGGTACCAACTTAATGACGTGACGTCGTAAATGACGTCGCGTTGTATTATTATTTGCCGCGCTTTTCATTCAGTATTAGGTTAAATGTCTTTTTATAACGTTTCTTTGCATGTAATAAACAGAAAATTTGTTTAGTTTAGTGTAAGATTGAAATATATTTCACCTTGTGAACACCAAAAGTTCATATTTCACTCGTGGCTGCGCCACTCGTGAAATATACCTTTTGGTGCTCACTCGGTGAAATATATTCCGATCTTACACTGAACTAAACAAATATCCTCTATATAAACCACCGAAAAGCATGTAATAAAGACCATTCTTAATATTGTACAGCTATTTTTAGAACATGAAACAGAACGAGGCGTAACTGGCAAGCTGATAAGCCAGTATAAGCTTTGCATACAATGAAATTGACTTATCTATGGTTCCTAACATTAATTTCTCATTTGTAGAGTTATTTATTACATGCAGGTATGTGTGCATCTATTAATTTTAATGGTAAATAAAATGGCTATATATAAAAGCAAATTTTATTTAAAAAGTTTTTTTTTTGTTAAAAACAATTGCTACTGAACAAAAAGAATTTGCACGGGCAAATAATGTTAAATACCCACACAGCCAAACCGATGATGCGTATGTTTATTTATTCAATATGTATTGCAAAGTATATGGTTTTAAATTGCACAAGTAAATAGACAAAGACATTTTTGCCGATTGACTTAAGTCAATAATTATCCATCTGACAAAATACTTTTACAGAATTGATAGTCATGTACATGTAAATTAATTGTTGTTTTCTTTTATAGGACGGAACGATAAACTACAGTGATGAGCGAACGAACAGGACCAGGAGTGTTATACGTATGCCGCAACATGAGAGTACAAGGGTTTCTCTCTTAGCTGAGGAGCTTTCACCAGCCAGATGTGAATATGATATGGAGACAGTCGTTGATACAACCGCTTTTGATGTAACACGGCCGAATCGTGAGATGTCCGACGACAATAATGGATTGTAAGTGAAGTATACAATTTACAATAATTTTGAAATGTATTGAAATAAATAGTGAATTGTCCATTTTGTTTTATGGTTGCATATTAATGATCCTGTTTCCATTTCAGAACAATTGTGGACGAAACAGTACAAGATGTACCAGAAGATGCACCTGTCACTTACCAAATAGTCGTTGGGGGTTCTACACGCGGCAACATGAAACTGGTTTCATCTGATGGATACACATTCGTGAAGAAGCGGACTCTTGTGAACGGAACAGCTGACTGGCGATGCAGCGTACGCGGTAGGAAAAGTGGGTGTCCAGCAGTTGTTAAACAGACAGGTTCGGACTATCGTGTCGCGGGAAGTGCTCATACACATGAATCAAAACCAGGAATATTGACAGCCGTTAAAGTTAAAACGGAAGTAAGTACATTACTATATGTATCCAGAATTCAAAGAATTATTATTATATGTTTTTATTATAATAAACATCAATCAAAGATGACATATACCAACAAGATCACGTTGGATAAAAAATATTGGACGTAAATATTCTAATTATATATAATGATTTGATTATAAAATTGAAATTGGTAGCAGAAATAAGCTTAAATAGTGACAGTTTTAATATTAACCATTTCCTACAAACCTATCATTTGTTTAGCTATTTATATACATGTATGATATTTATCTTTTATAGGTGAAGGCTGTTGCCAAACAACAGCTATTCGAATCGGCCAATGTTCTGGTTAGGGAAGTAACCAACAAACTTCAAGATGCAGAAGAGCCGGAATCGTCCAGACCCAGTCATGATGCTCTTCTCAAGATGTGTAACCGGACCAGACAGGGATTACGTCCAAAGGAACCAGAGGAAGGAATTGATTTCCAGGCAAGTTATATCCATTCACACATACGCAAATTTCATAAAATAATAAAATATTTATTATAAATAAATGATAGTGAGATATCCAATGTTTACACTAGAATCAGACAGTCTTCCGTTATATTTATTCACATGTAGTAATATTTTGCATTTCTTTCTAGGTTGATGAAAATTTCCTTGAAAGCCTTGGTGAGGATTTCTACAGAACAACGGTTCACGCAATTTTTAGATCGCCGCCACATCATATTCGCTACGAATAAACAACTTGATCTACTGAAAGAAGCGAAGACTTGGTATATTGACGGTACTTTCAAAGTTGTAAGGAAACCATTCACTCAACTACTTTCTGTCCACGCATTTGTCAAGTCCGACGACGCAATGAAGCAGCTACCTTTGTGCTTTGTTCTGATGATGGGCAAGAAGAAACGGGACTACAAGAAGGTAAGTTATCATATTTTCCCCATAAACCATTTGTAAAAAAAGAACGCATTAATAATATTTATAAAAACAACAACATTAGTAATAAAAAATTATGATAACGTGAGATACGCATAGCATTTTTAGATATGTTTGTTATAAGCAATAACGCATATAGGATATTTTGTAAAAGAATTATAGCGAAAATTTGTAGTAAATTATTGTAAATATATTATTGTGTAATCTTTCTTTTTTTCCAGGTGTTTGAAGCAATTGTGCGCCTTTTACCATCGACGGAGGTGAAGACATTCGTGACCGATTTTGAAGCCGGTATATGGCAAGGGCTAAGGGACGTTTTCAATGAGCCAGAGATCAAAGGGTGTGCCTTCCATATTTTTTCCAGACAGCTTACAACGACTCAGACGCTATACATCAACTTATGAGGAAACTGTTCGTCCTACCACTGTTGCCAGCAGAAGACATACAAAGAGCCTTTGACAAGCTGAAGATGAAGACAAACGGGACCAACGACAGCCGCCTTGACCAATTCTTCAAATTTGTCGAAAATACTTGGGTGAAGAGTGAGATGTGGCCAGTTTTCATCGTGGTCAGTCTTTGGTAGGTCCATCAGAACCAACATGATGCGGAGGGCTGGCACGCACGACTGAACCGACGCGCCAAGAAAGGGAAAATTTGGCATTCTATTTGTTAGTGGAACTGTTATTCAGGGAAAGCCAGAGAGATCCCTATTCTATGTAAACTTGTGAGAGAGGGGAAATTGTGCCGAATATCAACGACGTGCTGCCCGTCAGACGCAGGGGAAATTGATGAAACTTTGGACAGAGTATTCAGCCAATGACAGATCTGCCAGTAGTTTGTTGAAGGCAATGTGCCAAACTATACGGACCCGTGTAACTATAAACTGTACGTCATCGTTTGGGAATTGTTTATAGTCGTATGTTGTTCTACCTGTATTTGTATTGTAAATGTAAATTATTTATATCTTATGTGTCATTCAAATGTTTTGTACCTGTGTTTTGTAAAGGTCAATAAAGGTCAATATTTATCTAAATGTATGCAATTCATCGTATGGTTATTTGTTTGTAAGATAATGGTATGTTTTTATTAGAATAGTTTGCCAATAATATTCTTCGTCATGTCTTTTGTATATTACTTCATGTTTTCAAGCAGAGGTTATGCTGTGGTCGTATGTTTGTTTACGAACTGTGTTTGTATCATAAATGTATGTGATTATATTAATGTGAATTATTTATAAATATCTTATTTGACATTCAAATATTTTGTACATGTGTTTTGTGGTCAATAATTATCTAAGTGTACGAGGGTTGTTCAAAAAGTAATAGGACTAAGAGTCTTGCATCTTCATATTCAATTCAATTTAGAATATTTTTATATGTACAGCGATCGAAAAATGTTTTCTTCAATCTAAACATAAAAATATTGAATTCTTATGATTAACGCTTGTTCCCTGTGTTATTGAATAACCATGGTAACACGCACCCGGCGCAGCACATAAATAGGTTATTGAAGCTTAGTTGAACTTCTATTTTATTCACAATTTAGTTTCTTTTTTTCCCCCCATTTTTTCCACCAACACAATTTATTATATTTAAGTGACATTGTGTCCAAATTTGACGTCATTCAGACATGAAATGGCTAAATCATCAAGTTTTGAATAGCAGTGATCATAACGTTAAATGTAGAAATTTGACGTTCGTTAAAAAAACTGAAAATGTGTGCGATCGTTAAACTTTGCCAACAAATTGGCGATACTCCTTCAGATGCATATGAAAACATAAAACTAACAAAAGTACAACTAATCGGCTATCAGGATACTCGTTCTCAGCTTGCGCAAACAACTCAAAAACTGCACATACGAAATCACAAACAGGAAAGGATGAGAAATGATAGCGGAAATTGACGGGACGTTAGTGACGTTCAAATGAAAAAGCGCTACAAAATGATAGACGGTAAATAGTCCAGAAATG
>NW_026864158.1:0-17758 GCF_026571515.1 Ruditapes philippinarum
CAGATGTCTATGGAATAATACGAAAATATCTTGAAGCCATAGGCAATCTTTAACAAATGGGTGCCTGATCGGGATCAAGTGTGCAAAGTTTCAATGCCATATGTCAATGGACTTCGCGGAAAAATTGAGGTGATAGACGCCAATGTTCAGATGACTAGGATAATTCTACTTATTCTTATCGAATAATCGAGTAAAAATGTGACATCTGCTTTGAAAGTAGGAATGGCATCTGCTTGTAACAATAGACCACTATACAATCAACATAATGCGCCCCCAGCAGTGCTTTCAGCGCTTTGATTAAATAAGGGCATAACATTTGCAGTTTTCCAGCTATCTGGGTACATATTAAGATTGACAGACATGTTGAGTAATATTTTTAGGGGTTCACAAATAGTAAAACGAGTCTCCTTTAACATACGATGGCTTATTTCATCAGGTCCACTTGCCTTAATTATTAATAATAAGATTTGAAAGAACGTCAATAATATCTTGATTGGTAATGCTGAAACTATCGAGCTGTTTATTCGTCTTATATACTAGCGGTGGTAAAAAGAGTCATCAATAGTTGAAATAGATACGAAAAAATCATTAAGTGTATCGGCCTTGTCTTTATCAGAAAAGGCTAGGGAATTATCATCTCTTTATTAATGGGGGCATACATTTACAATTTGGGGAATTTTCTTTGACTAATAATTTAACCAGTTTCCAATATTGACGAAGATTCGTTGAACTACAATCACTCAAAGTAAATTCGATATTATTAAAGAACTCTTCTTTAGCATGCTTTATCATGTTATTAACCTTATTTCTTAAAGTTTTATATCCGACCCAGTCTTCGTATTTTCTGGTAGAAATAGCTTTTCGTTTTTTGTTTATTTCGTCTTTTAGTGGTTTTCCTAATTTCAGAATTGTACCAAGGTTTATCTTTTGGACGGATAGTTGCCATAGTGGTAGGAATACACGTTTTTGCCAAATTTAAAAACTTATCTGTAAATTGTTTTGTTGCAGTATTAATATCAGTGAGTGTCAGAAATGACCAGTCAGTGTTTTGAATCTTTTCATTAAGTTTGTTCGAAATTTGCTCTTTTATAGTTCCAGACTCGTCTTTTAAAAGGATCATTAATTTGATTTCTTGTTCTAATATAGGCAAATGTTCCAAAATGGTCACTGATTAACTTGTCTGTAATATAAACACCCGAGAATAAACATTCTAAAGAAGACGACATTCCAATAGGATCTAATAGAGTTTGCGAGTAAGGAGTAATTCTAGTGGCTTCAGTTATAACATTTTCCATATTATTTAAAAAGAAGTATATTACGCAATTTGTTATTGTTTGAATTGTGTTGGCCCTCATTTAAGTCGCCAACTGAAATAATATTATTACAAGTTTCTAGTGCAGTGTCCATACTAATATTAATCCTATCCCAAATTTCAACGCTTGCGTTAGGTGGCCTGTATAAATTACAGAGTAAATACGTTTTAAATTCCGTTTTAATTTCCAGCCAAAATAGATTCAGGTAAAATAACTTCTAATTCTAAAATTCTTTTTGAGTAAATGCCAGAGGACACGTAAATTAAAAGACCACCAGAATGAGCGGTATTATCTTTGCGATACATCTTATCGAAACCATCTAGATGTAAGGAGTCATTTGGAATATCAAATGACAATTTACTTTCTGTAAAACAGACAATATCATAATCAAGAAAATTTGTCTTAATATAATGAAACTTATTTCTTTATGCTACGGATATTTTGATGAAAAACAGATAAACACGAATCAAATGTATTTGGTCCCGGATTTTTCTCTACATCGCCGGATAAAAATTAACAATATTTCAACTATTAATAAGAAGTATGAAAGAAATAGTACGTCAGTAACTTCTGAAAATATTCCAATAGTATTGTTATTATAAACACTACACACTACTAATGCAATTGCTAGCGAGAAATAATAATCAACAATACCGTAATACAAAAACATCAAAAGCGTATGATAAATTTTCGACATCGAACCTATACCTTTAATAAACAAGCCAGCCATTATTTGAGTAACTTTAAATTCACTCCTATATTTAATACGTATGTGCTGTCTTCGAACATTAAAGAGTCCAATGGTCGATCTGTAGGATATTAAATCATTACCTATAAGGATACATAATAATGGTTATACAAATACAGATCGACCAGTGGACGAGAGTTACGAAACCAGAAGGAGAATGGTGACGAAAAGCGTAATCACAAAAAGACGGAAAGGTGAACAAAGTACTCAAATGATAGAAAAAAAAAGATACATAACTACAATAAAATATTGCAAAATTCGAAATACAAAAATATAATGCCTTCTGAGCTAAGCTAAATCTGGTACATTTTAATAATGCGACATCTTACATGAAACTATTATATATAATTAGATTTATAATTAAATTAGCCTGAGAACTATATCAAAAAATATAAGAATTGAAATTAATATAATAAATTTGTTAGTGATAAAGCTGTAATCTACTAATAATATATTGACAACAAATGCCATGTAGATTCAATCTAATATAAATTTCAAACAACATAAAAGTATATAAAAATCCATTAGATTACACTTCATCAATAAACAGTCACATGAATAAAATGATTAAATAGACTATCAGTTATAAAAGAATGACAAAAGTTTTGACAAAATAGTTTGCAGGTAAATGGGTACTACGACAAACTGGTGTGAAGACGGACAGGTACTACGACAAACTTGTGTGAAGACGGACAGGTACTACGACAAACTGGTGTGAAGACGGACAGGTACTACGACAAACTGGTGTGAAGACAGACAGGTACTACGACAAACTAGTGTGAAGACGGACACGTACTACGACAAACTGGTGTGTAGATAAACAGGTACTGAGACACACTGGTGTACAGACAGACACGTACTAGGACAAACTGGTGTGCAGACAGAAAGGTACTACGAAAAACTGGTGTGCAGACAGACAGGTATTAAGACAAAACTGGTGTGCAGACAGACATGTACTAAGACAAACTGGTTGCAGACAGACAGGCTCTACGACAGTCAGACAGGTACAATGATAAAACTGGTGTGAAGCATCACACTTTTTGTCTGGACATGCATATAAGTATGTACTGATTGCGATCAAAAGTGTACGGACAGACGCACATATGAACATACATATAAACATGTGTACAGGTGAGTACATGTGCTAATAATCAGACACAAACAAGTGCATGAACAAACTGGTGTACATACGGACGGTTGGGAAATCATGTAAGAGCACTTCAACATCTAAATTATCATTAATTTTGGTTTATTACAAAGTTTTATACAACTGAAGAAAGACAACCAATGAATTACCAAAAGAATCGTAATGCATTAATTGTCTCCCTTGTTCTACTTAAAAAATATCACGAAATATTCGTACAGGATCATACAAATAAATGGGAGATTTCTACAAAAATGCAATTGCAGGTTTTGCAGCGGTATTAAAAATATGGATATATTTGTGCGCAACTAGTGCTGATCTTATAATAATGACAACTGGAATAAAAATAAAATTTGGTGTTAAAAAGAAAAAAAAAGCAACTATATATAAATCTACTCCAAACAGTTAAGTTTCGCTGTCGTAAACAACTACATAACGTGATATATCAACTGGTTTCAGAAGAAATCACCTTAGATTTATATAAAAAATAAATAAAATGTGACTATTATGTATTAAAGAAAGAGTAAGCACTTAGTATTTTACTATAAGTATGAAAATGGAATTTGTGTAATAAAACTAAACCTTGATAATGGATTATATAACAAAAAAGTTCGTCTGCTAAATGAAAAGTGTACACATAGTACAGGTAAGTGCAATGTTTAATTAAAGTAGTGTTTATTCAACCATGCCTATATTAAGCCGCTGTGTAAAGACATATAGCACATCACAAATAGTAAATAAACAACACTTTTTGACAGCTGTCAAATTGAATCTAATTAGCAATGGGCTGCGGACCATTGTCTCTGATCTCCTGGATCGCATCCATGTGCATTATCACTAATTGTAGATCTATTTAAATCAGGAAACTGTTTTAACTGTTGAATATGTGTGCATTTAGATTTGCGATTTATTTTATAATGATAAACATATTCATATTCATTTTAAAATTCGAGTTTCCACAATTAACATCAAAACAAAATCAAACTTTATTTCACAATCTATCTTTAATTAAAATGTATTTTTTGTACATATAATCATCGATCGGATTATAATATTTCATATACAAAATGTTTCGAAGTTTTTTTTAATTGCATAAATAAACTACAGGGAAACATAGAGTATACATGTATTTATATTTGTAAAGTAAAGTCAGTGGAAAGACATAATTATATATCTACATGGTTACATGTTATTTCGACGATGTTGAAGTCTTAACCAAAATGCCATTAATTGTTTCTTAAACGTTTTTTTTTTCATATCATTTTCCCAGTATATTTTTGTATTTAGATTCCTTTTAAAAGGATTGCTTTTTTAAATCTGCTTGTTTCAACCCCGGAGCACTGCATCCTGTCTTCCCCGACCCGGTGCTTTGAATTAAAACCGCCGGAACATTTCCACCGTACTGCTGTGTTCGTCAACGTCCAATATGCCATCGTTAGTATCTCCATCTGAAAGTACACATTCATAATTTCTTTTAAAAAACATTAAACAGTAGCTTCACATTCAACAAATGAATCGCGTATTGCCCAGTCTTGCTATGTTTTCTCAATACTACATGTTGTACCCCCAGAGCTGACGGCGGTTTTAACCCTGGACCTCTCGATTACAAGGCGGACACTCAACCATATCGCTAAATTAAATGTCAATCCAACAGCAAGGCTGTTTGGCGTATCACAGAAATTGCATGTATTATTATATCATTGCCATTATAATGGTATTATTCATTATTAAAAAATATCGTAGAAAAAATATATTAAAATGAATACCTTTCATGTTGGCTGTTGCAGAAACATTACAAATCACTGTTGATTCAGTGTCCTCTTTGTAGTCCTTCACAAGATCTATTAACTCTTTGGTCCAGATGTATTTGTCAACTGGCGCCCTCAGTTTTTGACCTGTTAACGTAGTAAGTCTGCTTCTAGTATATTGTACCCGACGAGGTGACGGATTATCTTCGTCATTTTCGTAAAGCTTTGATGAACAATCACCCATTTTATAAGAAGAAAATTTATGCTTCACTGTTAATTTCTGTATCGCTTTCCTATTTATAAATGCTTGGAGACAACGTCGTTTTGACGTAATGACGTCAATAATTAGCACGCCCTTGCAAAACTACATTAAATTGCCAAGGGACAAATTTGAATAAAAATTATCAAATTAACAGTTTGGGAGTAAAATATTGAGTTGTTTTCAAAAGAATACTTCCTCATGTCGTGTAACAACCTTTATTTCACACATTTTAGAATGTAGCCAATGGACTTCTAGCATTTGCCCACGTGATGTTCCAATATGAATTATCTTGGATAAAATCTTATAAATTAAGCCTTGTTTTCATTTCATGAGTATCAGATTGTACTCTATCTTACCTTTTTAATTTTTGCAAGTAAAAAAAAAAAAAAATATGTCAATACATATTGTACTCACTCAATCTAGCCTCGTTATCATTTTTTCGAAGTCCAAAAGTTTCATATCGAATCAATCCTGAATTCGAAGTAATTGCAGTTTAAATAAAATACTAAACCCTGTTGATTTTGAGTGTAATTTCAATTAAGTAAAAATAAATAGAAATAATAATAAATTATAATAGTTTATCATACACTGTTGAGCACAATACTGATTCTGTTTGACTCGTACACAGTTAGCATCTCGTCCAATAAAGGTTTTACTTTGTACTCGCCAAATATAAGTCGGTATTGTACTCAACAATAAAATAACCTCATAATATATCAGTATTTCTTCATGTTAAACTGAACATTCGTTCAGTTTTCTACCTTTATAAAATGATGGGCTTTTATAATTGTGTGTTTTATCCCAGAAAACTTTACATAATTTCCAATTTAATAAATTGCATCTCTTTGTGTAATGTTGATTAATATTATGACATCGTTAAGACAATATAATCCAGTATAAGGACAATATTTGCTCATGCAATTTAGATATGTGAAATCAGGATTATACAAAAAGACCAACGTCCTCGTCTAACGATTACATTAAGTGTTCATTTATAAAACGTGCGGCAGGTTTCTACGAATTTTTCCCGCTCTGGAACCCAACATCAAAGTTCTTAACAAACATACCTATATAGATTGTCCATGCCATGGGGGCATGGGGATAAAGCTTGGTGGTCACTTGTTATTTGGCATGTTGGGCATGGGGATAAAACTTTGTGGTCACTTGTTATTTGGCATGTGGGGCATGGGGATAAAACTTCGTGGTCACTTGTTATTTGGCATGTGGGCATGGTGATGAAACTTGGTGGTCACTTGTTATTTGGCATGTGTGGCATGGGGATAAAACTTGGTGGTCACTTGTTATTTGGCATGGGGGCATGGGGATGAAACTTGGTGGTCACTTGTTATTTGGCATGGGGGCATAACTTGGTGGTCAGTTGTTATTTGGCATGGGGGCATGGTGATAAAACTTAGTGGTCACTTGTAATTAAAACTTGGTGGTAACTTGTTATTTGGCATGGGGATAAAGCTTGGTGGTCACTTGTAATTTGGCTATGGGCATGGGGATAAAATTTGGTGGTCACTTGTTATTTGGTATGTGGGCATGGGGATAAAACTTGGTGGTCACTTGTTATTTGGCATGTGGGCATGGGGATAAAACTTGGTGGTCACTTGTTATTTGGCATGGGGATGAAACTTGGTGGTCACTTGTTATTTGGCAATGGGGCATGGTGATAAAACTTGGTGGTCACTTGTTATGTGGCATGGGGGCATTGGGATAAAACTTGGTGGTCACTTGTTATTTGGCATGGGGCATGGGGATAAAACTTGGTGGTCATTTGTTATTTGGCATGGGGGCATGGGGATAAAACTTGGTGGTCACTTGTTATTATTCAAGTACTTGTATACTTCACATATTGCGTAATGTCAATGCACATTTGGTAAAGTTAACAAAAAATGGCGATTATTTATAGCGGGTATACTTATTATTTTTTTATTATTTAATATCGCCAACTTCAATATTGTTTAACGTCTGTAACATTAACTTCGATGTTTTTATTTAAATCAATTAACTTTTGTATGATAATGGGGTCTCATGTTTACATGTTTTGCTATTGATGGTGCTATAAGATATTTCTCCCATTTTACTGACAGTAGTTGTAGCCACTGTCGGATATTGACTGTTTTAAAGTGCTTGCTTTGCTCAATAGGTACAGTGTCGGATTTGTAATCCATGGATCACTGGTTCTATGAGTATATAGATTCGAATCTGCTTGAAAGACATTGTTTAATTTAATTATCGTAAAAACAACAACAACATTTTTTTGAACTGAAAGAAACAATTAACATCAAAACAAAATCAAACTTTATTTCACAATCTATCTTTTATTAAAATGTATTTTTTGTACATATAATCATCGATCGGATTATAATATTTCATATACAAAATGTTTTGAAGTTTTTTTTTAATTGCATAGATCTAAATGAGCACTGCATCCTGTCTTCCCCAATCCTGTGCTTTAAATTAAAACCGCCAGAACATTTCCACCGTGCTGCCGTGTTCGTCAACGTCCAATATGCCATCGTTAGTATCACCATCTGAAAGTACATATTAATAATTTCTTTTAAAAAAACATTAAACTGTAGCTTCACATTCAACAAATGAAGGAAGCGCGTATTGCCCAGTCTTGCTATGTTTTCTCAATACTACATGTTGTACCCCAGAGCTGACGGCGGTTTGAACCTCTCGATTACAAGGCGGACACTCAACCATATCGCTAAATTAAATGTCAATCCAACAGCAAGGCTGTTTGGCGTATCACTTAAATTGCATGTATTATTATATCCTTGCCATTATAATGGTATTATTCATTATTTAAAAATATCGTAGAAAAAAAATATATTAAAATGAATACCCTTCATGTTGGCTGTTGCAGAAACATTACAAATCACTGTTGATTCAGTGTCCTCTTTGTAGTCCTTCACAAGATCTATTAACTCTTTGGTCCAGATGTCTTTGTCAACTGGCGCCCTCAGTTTTTGACCTGTTAACGTAGTAAGTCTGCTTCTAGTATATTGTACCCGACGAGGTGACGGATTATCTTCGTCATTTTCGTAAAGCTTTGATGAACAATCACCCATTTTATAAGAAGAAAATTTATGCTTCACTGTTAATATCTGTATCGCTTTCCTATTTATAAATGCTTGGAGACAACGTCGTTTTGACGTAATGACGTCAATAATGAGCACGCCCTTGCAAAACTACATTAAATTGCCAAGGGACAAATTTGAATAAAAATTATCAAATTAACAGTTTGGGAGTAAAATATTGAGTTGTTTTCAAAAGAATACTTCCTCATGTCGTGTAACAACCTTTATTTCACACATTTTAAAATGTAACCAATGGACTTCCAGCATTTGCCCACGTGATGTTCCAATATGAATTATCTTGGATAAAATCTTATAAATTAAGCCTTGTTTTCATTTCATGAGTATCAGATTGTACTCTATCTTACTTTTTTAATTTTTTTAGTCCCAAAAAAATATCAATACATATTGTACTTGTCACAGGGTAGAATTAATAATACACTCCTGGCGTAGGTTCGTCAATTTAATATATAATACGAAGATAAAGCCTAAAAACATAAATACATGATTATAATACAAGTTAATTAAAACATACATAAAATACAACAATACAACAATTGAACGATGTAAATAAGAATTATTTCAAGTAAATGAATCAAATGAAAATAGTCTTACCACAGCGTCTCAATAAATAACTTAATAATAAGTTATTTCCAAAAATTCTATTAAATAAACTTAAAGAATTTATGTACTAAGTAGAATAGTATATCTTAACTCGTAAGAGAATAAAGACGAAGTGAAGTGAAGAAGGAAAGTTCGCGGGAATTTGGAAGAAAGGAAATGTTAAAAACCAATCTAAAACTTTCTCTCAAAACTCTTTCATACAACGTACAAAACGATTGGACATACAAAAACAGTTCACAAAATTGCACGAGATACAGACATAGTTGAATTGTTTCGGCTGTTTCCGTGAATTTCCGCCAATAAACGTACATTACGGAACCATCCGATACAATACAATAGCAGACGATAACAGACGCCACGGAGACAATCGATAATCGACGCATGCGGGACATTAAGATTACTTTTCCCGCGACTAAATGACGAACAGTGCACGGCAAAATGAACAATTAACATAATGAATAAAACGACCCGTGACATTCTCCCCTGCTAGGAGAAAAATGGCTCCTGACATTTTATTAACCTACATAATAGCTGTCTCAAAACTACCGTACTCATAAAATTAAAAACAGAACAAAATTTGTTTTGCATTATAAAATCAGAACTGCATTTGAAAATAACATGTTTCTATTACATCTGAAACGTATGAATTTATAGAAAAAATTCTGCTTTCAAACACAATGCTGAAATAGAAATAAGTTTTATCATCTGAAACATTGCTTATCAATTTAAAGGTACTGGTTCAGCTGGTTACTAAAGGTATGTAACTGCTTCAGCTTAAAAATAAAGGTATATACCCAAAATAATTTATTTAAAGGTATAGGCTCAATATTGCTGAAAATAAAGGAATATGCTCAAATTAACTGAATTTAAAGGTTTGAACTCAGTTTATCTGAAATTAAAGGTATATCCTCAGTTTAACTGAAATTAAAGGTATAAACCCAAAATAGCTGAAATATAATGATATTCGAAATAAATACATATATATATCTCTGGTACAACTGATTATAAGGTAGAGTTTTAACTATACCTGCAGGAATAAAAGTATCTTAATAGATTACTTTAAAAGAGAGCTAAAAACAAAACACTTTAGTGATAATACATAATCAACACTAATAAATGTTTACACATTTAAATTGAGTAAATTTTATTCAGAATAAATGTTAATTTAAGCTGAAAATAGCTGAAAATGGGAAAAATACACATAAAATTGTTTATGTTAATTCCCGTGACATTCTCCCATGCTATACAAAATAAATTTCATCATCTTGATTAATATTTTTAACAACAGCAGTGATTGGTGTTACCCACTCTCCATATCTTATCGGTGCTCTCCGGACTCTTTGAGGTCTTTGAATGTCAACTGTGGACTGGTGCTGAGTCTGATTACTGGTATTGGCACTTGGAGGCTCGGACCTAAGACCTAAAGAAAAATTATTATTATCATTAATACCTGAAACATGAGATTCAGAATTAACATGAGAAATAGACCTAGAGAAATGTAAATTTTCTGAACTAGGTGTACCCATCTGAAAAGAAGACCTATAAGTATTAAAAATTACTAGGAGTACCATCACAAATAACATTAGGAATGCTAGATGGCTGCCCAGGTCTGGCCAAACGTGACACGGGGCTTTGGTACCGGTCTCCTCCGAGCTGGGATAATATACTTCTGGGAGGTTTCAGATTCATGGCTTGAATCTGACTCTGTTGAGCTGTCCGGATCATCACACTTATCCCGATGTTGTGGATACTTTTCTGTTGTTTGCCTGATCTTTGGTGAGTCAATCTTGGTATCTTCATAAGGGATACTGTGAAGAGGAAGTAAAAGATTCCTGTGAAGGGTCTTGGTTGGTCCAGTGCCATTCTCCCTCTTTACTCTATAGACTGGAACTGTCTGGTCTGGGATTGCTGTCACCAAGTATGGGTCCCTTTGCCACTTGTCATCCAGCTTTCCAGTAGGGGTCACATTCTTGACTAGGACTCTGTCTCCTATTTGAAGAGTTGAATGGCGCACCTTACTGTCATAGATCTTCTTGTGGCGACCAGACTGCTTGGTTGAATTCTCTCTGGCAACTTGGTAAGCAAAATCCAAGCGCTTCCTGAGTTTGGCAGCATAGTTGTCTCTGCTACTGGCTTGTGGGGTGGTGTGCTTGACTCCCAAAAAAGCGTCAATAGCAAGTCTAGGATGCCAACCAAAAAGGAGGTAATGGGGAGAAAATCCAGTGGACTCATACTGGCCACCAATGTCACAGGGTAGAATTAATAATACACTCCTGGCGTAGGTTCGTCAATTTAATATATAATACGAAGATAAAGCCTAAAAACATAAATACATGATTATAATACAAGTTAATTAAAACATACATAAAATACAACAATACAACAATTGAACGATGTAAATAAGAATTATTTCAAGTAAATGAATCAAATGAAAATAATCTTACCACAGCGTCTCAATAAATAACTTAATAATAAGTAATTTCCAAAAATTCTATTAAATAAACTTAAAGAATTTATGTACTAAGTAGAATAGTATATCTTAACTCGTAAGAGAATAAAGACGAAGTGAAGTGAAGAAGGAAAGTTCGCGGGAATTTGGAAGAAAGGAAATGTTAAAAACCAATCTAAAACTTTCTCTCAAAACTCTTTCATACAACGTACAAAACGATTGGACATACAAAAACAGTTCACAAAATTGCACGAGATACAGACATAGTTGAATTGTTTCGGCTGTTTCCGTGAATTTCCGCTAATAAACGTACATTACGGAACCACCCGATACAATACAATAGCAGACGATAACAGACGCCACGGAGACAAACGATAATCGACGCATGCGCGGACATTAAGAATACTTTTCCCGCGACTAAATGACGAACAGTGCACGGCAAAATGAACAATTAACATAATGAATAAAACGACCCGTGACATACTCACTCAATTTAGCCTCGTTGTCATTTTTTCCAAGTCCAAAAGTTTCATATCGAATCAATATTGTATTCGAAGTAATTGCAGTTTAAATAAAGTACTAAACATTGTTGATTTTGAGTGTTATTTCAATTAAATATAAATAAATAGAGGATATTCAAGTTTTTTCTATAAATACATGATTTACTTTCATCGAGTGGTATGAAAATAAATATTTCATGAGTGGCGGTAGCCACGAGTGAAATATGGTAATTTTCATGCCACAAGATGAAAATAAATCATTTATTTATAGAACAAAAACTTGAATTTTCTGTTTATTATATACATTTTCTCTTTTTTGACATTAAAATTTGAAAGACTTTCCCGTACTGGCAGAATTTAAAAGAAAGTAGTCCGGCAAGACACCAGTGAAAATACGGAAAATATGTCTCACTGCAGTGAAAAATAAATTTTTACAGTGAAAATACGGAAAATGAAAATACATATTTTATTTCATCAATATCTCTCAATATTTCATTTATAAGTATATAATAAATAGAAATAATAATAAATTATAATAGTTTATCATACATTGTTGAGCACAATACTGATTCTGTTTGACTCGTACACAGTTAGCATCTCGTCCAATAAAGGTTTTACTTTGTACTCGCCAAATATAAGTCGGTATTGTACTCAACAATATAATAACCTCATAATATATCAGTATTTCTTCATGTTAAACTGAACATTCGTTCAGTTTTCTACCTTTAAATGATGGGCTTTTATAATTGTGTGTTTTATCCCAGAAAACTTTACATAATTTCCAATTTAATAAATTGCATCTCTTTGTGTAATGTTGATTAATATTATGACATCGTTAAGACAATATAATCCAGTATAAGGACAATATTTGCTCATGCAATTTAGATATGTGAAATCAGGATTATACAAAAAGACCAACGTCCTCGTCTAACGATTACATTAAGTGTTCATTTATAAAACGTGCGGCATGTTTCTACGAGTTTTTCCCGCTCTGGTACCCAACCTCAAAGTTCTTAACAAACATACCTATAGATTGTCCATGCCATGGGGGCATGGGGATAAAGCTTGGTGGTCACTTGTTATTTGGCATGGGGGCATGGGGATAAAACTTGGTGGTCACTTGTTATTTGGCATGGGGGCATGGGGATAAAACTTGGTGGTCACTTGTTATTTGGCATGGGGGCATGGGGATAAAACTTGGTGGTCACTTGTTATTTGGCATGGGGGCATGGGGATAAAACTTGGTGGTCACTTGTTATTTGGCATGGGGGCATGGGGATAAAACTTGGTGGTCACTTGTTATTTGGCATGTGGGGCATGGGGATAAAACTTGGTGGTCACTTGTTATTTGGCATGTGGGCATGGGGATAAAACTTGGTGGTCCACTTGTTATTGGCATGGGGGCATGGTGATAAAACTTGGTGGTCACTTGTTATTTGGCATGGGGGCATGGGGATAAAACTTGGTGGTCACTTGTTATTTGGCATGTGGGCATGGGGATAAAACTTGGTGGTCACTTGTTATTTGGCATGTGGGCATGGTGATAAAACTTGGTGGTCACTTGTTATTTTGGCATGTGGGCATGGTGATAAAACTTGGTGGTCACTTGTTATTTGGCATGGGGTATGGGATAAAACTTGGTGGTCACTTGTTATTTGGCATGTGGGGCATGGGGATAAAACTTGGTGGTCACTTGTTATTTGGCATGTGGGCATGGGGATAAAACTTGGTGGTCACTTGTTATTTGGCATGGGGGCATGGGGATAAAACTTGGTGGTCACTTGTTTATTTTGCATGGGGGCATGGGGATAAAACTTGGTGGTCACTTGTTATTTGATATGGGGCATGGTGATAAAACTTGGTGGTCACTTGTTATTTGGCATGGGGCATGGTGATAAAACTTGGTGGTCACTTGTTATTGGCATGTGGGCATGGGGATAAAACTTGGTGGTCACTTGTTATTTGGCATGTGGGCATGGGGATAAAACTTGGTAGTCACTTGTTATTTGGCATGTGGGCATGGGGATAAAACTTGGTGGTCACTTGTTATTTGGCATGTGGGCATGGTGATAAAACTTGATGGTCACTTGTTATTTGGCATGGGGATGAAACTTGGTGGTCACTTGTTATTTGGCATGGGGGCATGGGGATAAAACTTGGTGGTCACTTGTTATTTGGCATGGGGGCATGGGGATGAAACTTGGTGGTCACTTGTTATTTGGCATGTGGGACATAGGGATAAAACTTGGTGGTCACTTGTTATTCAAGTTTTTGCATACTTCACATATTGCGTAATGTCAATGCACATTTGGTAAAGTTAACAAAAAATGGCGATCATTTAGTATGGAACAGAATTAGTGCATTTATTCCATCTTTCTTGATGATATTTGAACTTACATTACGCTTGCTTCCACAACGGAAACCTACGTATTGCTGAATACAGTCATGCATTATGATTACTGAATGCACTATCATGTAATCGCATCTTCATGTGTTCCTTTCTGAACCATTAAACTCGCATATTATAATATGCTATTTGTTTAATTGCATCTTTTTTAAGGACAGCGTATAATGTTCGGTGTTTAAGATAACATTCTTTGCTTGCTCTTGATATAACTAGATGTGAAATGGTAAGTTCCTGAAAGTACCTTTAATTTGCTATAAATCTGCCACTTACATTGTCGACACTATTTCACATTATCACACACCCGTGCCGATTTTGCGACTCCGTAAATATGGTATTGCACGGCCGTGCATATATTTTGACGTGACGTCATTAGCGTTAATAATATTATGCCTACAAGAGGCTCGCATAATATAATTTTATTCAACTTGTGCAATAAATTCAGTATTGAACTTACACTCAATATGCTCTATTTATCACACACCGTTCCAATTTTGCGACTCCGTAAATATGGTATTGCGCGGTCATGCATAAATTTTGACGTGACGTCATTAGCGTTATACAAACATAGCGTAAAGACGCGCTAAATGTTAGCGTGATAATAATTAGGCGTTCAATGAAAGATGACTCTTATTTCACTTTAAACGGTCTTTATCTTGGGTATGTGATAAATAGAATATTTAAATTCGGTAAGTTCATTACTGAATTTAGTGCACTCGCGTTGAATTAAATAATATTATGCCTACAAGAGGCTCGCATAATAATAATTTATATCGGCATATAATCGCCTTCGTTGATTAATAATTATTACTACGCATTTGAACTCAAACCGTGCATTATTCTACAACAATGCACTCAGAATTGATATCTATTTCCTAAATAAATAATTGACTTTGATCAATACTTGGGCGAATTTGACCATAGGTGTTCGGCGCGTTGATTGGTCACTTACCCCCGTGCCACCCCTCCCCCCCCCCCCTCACCCACTCTACAACCCTCCTACCTCTCAAAACCATGTAAACTGGAGTATTTTTCATTTTAAACATGTTTTAATATGTGGTACATGCTTTTAATTCAATTACCTTCATCTCAACAAAAAATAAAAAAAAATGATATAATATATATTTAGTAAAGGTATTGCAACTCGCCGCTCATTTTTCAGCACTCATCTTAATAGCAACTCCATAACTCCAACATTTTTTTCACCAAGTTTTCAATATCTTTGGTACCAAATGGTAGGGAATTGATTACTCTTAAAGGGAATTAAAGCTGTCATTACAATCATTTCAAGTAATAAGAAGATATGTAATCTCAAAGTCACCGCAAATGTAACTCGACAGAGACCTGACCGCTGGGTTTTTGTCAAAATTACCCGACTAAACGGCAGTGTATTCGAAATGAATGAATATTTTTTTGTATTGCACATATAAATATGATCAAATTATAGTTTTAGGAACCTGTCGCACGAAAACTGGAAATAGTATACAATAAGTATCTCAGACCAAAACCAGTTTTTTGTTCTGCCATATATTATGAGCTTGTGACATTGACTGATTCACATTTCTTATGCAGACGCAACATGATCTTTTTTTGTTTATTCATTTAGGTCGCATTCATTCTTTTACTTGGGAACACACACCATTTTTTATGGATTATTCTTCTGCGGATATTTCACAAGTTCTATGTTTAAATGTTGAATACTGCTTTAGCCGGTACTAGTATGGAATATAGGGTGTGTGGACGGTAGCTTGCATTTGCTGTCTTGAATACGTACATGTCTCAATCTTGATTTGTATACATATATAGATACATGTAGAACAAAAACATGTGATCAAATGTTAAAATTTAATTGTAAAATGCAGCTAAAGCGATAATGAAACAATTTCGATATGATATAAAATATGAGCCGCGTCACGACAACACCAACGACCAGCATGGATCCAGACCAGCCTGCGCATCCGCGCAGTCTGATCAGGATCCATGCTGTTCGCTATCAGTTTCTTTACTTGCAATAGGGTTTGTAAGCGAACAGCATGGATCCTGATCAGACTGCGAGGATGCGCAGGCTGGTCTGGATCCATGCTGGTCTGTAACGCACTATGTTGGCTTTGTCGTGACGCGGCTCATATTATTTTGCACACACAAGTGACATACTGTTTGGTTATCATAATTTACACAAAATTTCAGTCACCGCAATAAGATTTTTATCGATAATACACGAGGAATATACTTGAGACATAGTTCAAGGTTCCCGTATTCTAAAGCTGTAGTGCTGCAAATCAGCCTATTTTACTAGCCACTTTAGAATGGTAACTGGTCTATGTCAGGCAACAGCAAATTTCATTTACCAAAATGTTCGTCTGGATTACTTTATTATGCAGGCTGTTGATTTATTGCATTATGCAGGCTGTTTGATTTATTGCAATAATACAATTCACTTTTCATGTGTGTCGCATGAAGTGGTTTCAGTACTTTGATTAATCTAGCACTCGGCTTGTACCCTTTGTGCAACTGCAATAATAGAGGTTAATGCACTTTTCTTTTTCGAGCATTAACATCTGCAGAAGCATGAGAAAGCATTTAAAACCTATAGCCTCCAGGGCAAGGAATTTAATAAGTCCAAGTGTATCTGAGATGTTAATGCAAGATATACAAAGGCGCTATTCTTGCATATACATGGATATTCAATGTCTGATTTTAGTTTGTTTAATTGGGTTTTAGGTATGTTTGTTTAATTGGGGTTTACGTCACACTGACACATTATAGGTCATATGGCGACGTTCCAGCTTTACTGGTGGAGGAAGACCTCAGGTGCCCTTCCGTGCATTATTTCAGACACAAATGGGCACCTGAGTAGAACCACAGATGTTCCGTAAGCTAGCAGGATAGCTTCCTCACATGAAAGAATCCAAACCCCTGTTGGGATTCGAACCCACAGCGGTGAGGGGCAAGTGGTTTGAAGTCAACAACCTTAACCACTCAGCCATGGACGCCCCGTCTGATTTTAGTAATACCACAATTAATCGTCTCTGTATGCCTTTCAAAGTGTAAAAGAGATGTCATTTAACAGTTATGAGATAATGAAAGTTCTTGAGCCATCATTACAGTCAGCTATTTTTACTATTAAGTCACCCACATACATGTATAAATACATACTACAATAGCATGGTTTTATTAGATATTCCGTTTAAGTATAGCTGCATGTGCAGTTTTTATGCAATTATATATGACAGTATATAAAACATTGATAAATCAAGCGTAGAATCTATTTAAGAGCATTTAAAACCCTTTTTCAAAGGGTCGGTGGGTGGTGGGTTGACGTCATTGAAACAAACACAGTGAAAGATATGAGCCGCGTCACGACAAAACCAACATAATGGTTTGCAACCAGCATGGATCCAGACCAGCCTGCGCATTGGCGCAGTCTGATCAGGATCCATGCTGTTCACTTGCAAACATTATTACAAGTAGAGAAAC
>NW_026864159.1:0-19049 GCF_026571515.1 Ruditapes philippinarum
AAAATAAACCTTAATGTCCGGGTATAACTGTTTTAACACGTGTTAGCTATGTACTTTCAACTTGAAGAATGATAGATTTAGAATGAGGTATAGCTAAATATTATTTAAAAATAAATATAAAGATCTTTAGACGAGGAAGTGATATTTGATACTTTTTGTGTTAGGTTTGGTTTTGCGGCGCATCGATAAAATTTAGGTAATATGACGCCGAAACAGGAACTATTATTCTGACTAAACTCGGGTGTTATAAACTGAAAGTATCACAAGGGGTTAAAATTTTCTTACCTGCTGGAGCTAATAAAGAGATTGAATCTTAAATCCGTGAAGATAATTTAAATTTTTACATTGACCATTAATGTCAAAATTTTAACTAAGTCGGTAAACAGGAAGTAGATGAGCAACAGACCTGAGCTCAAAAATCACGGTCTGGGACCACATGGCAATGCTATATACCAAATATGAAGAGGCTGTAATAAGTAATTACTGATATAACTGTTACGAAACTGTTCTAACATTGACCATTAACAGTGTCGGTTAACAGGAAGTGGATAAGCGACACACCTGAACACCAATCCCACGGTCTGGGACCACATGTTAACGCTGTATACCAAATATGAATAGGCTGTGATAAGTAGTTCCTAGGAAAACTGTTACAAAACTCCTACCATTGACCATCAATGTCGAAATTTAACTGAGTCGGCAAACAGGATGGGACCACGTGTTTATGATGTATACTAACTATCAAGAAACTGTGATAAATAGTTGCTGAGAAAAGTGTTACGAAATTTTATCTCCGTCCGCCGCCTGACATTTATCATACTAAAACCCGGGATTGCACCTGTGTAACCCAGGCAATAATTACCTTTATACACAACTTATTTATAAAATATAGAAAATAATAGAAAGAAATAGACACCAAATTAATATCAATTTTTCGGTAGGTTGCCGTTTAACGATATCATTTTCCCAAAATGTAAATACTTTTTGTATTGATCCCGAAATTATATTTTAAGTGAATTCATGTTCCCCGATGGTTGGATTCAATTTAGATATCAGATAAAACATGAAATATTGAAAGGAAAAAATAGTGTTTTAAAAGAGAATTGTGTGACCGAAAGTGTGCAGGTGTAAGTTTGTATAGTTTCCGGGAATGTGCCCTCTTTAAGCTTTTGCCTTTCTCATATTATATGAGCACAGCATGTAAACATCCGCGGCACTCGCCGAATTATTTTTACAAAATTTATATGGATACACGTGATTGATTATAAAATAACTTTGCACAATAGTGAAATAACATTAAAGGAAAGTAACTATGGTTTTTATTTTTGAAATACACGTCTAAATTGTAAGAAATGAGAATGACCTTGTGCAGACAATTACGATCATGATATATAGACGCTCATCAATTTGTATAGCGGTATACTTGATTAGAATAAACCGGAAAGTACGCCAACTAAACTAAAGTACAAACTGTAACGGTTGAAAACCGCTAATAGTTTCGCATATGGTACCGTCCTTGGTGTGTCGTGTAAAATGTGAAAATGGAAGAAACTATCGATTTTAATGATAGAAATGAAGGTGTATTATATAACACAAAATTTTCAAATAAAACTGATGCCATCACTGTTACAATTTTTACACAGGAAACATATGAAGAAATAAAGGATTATCTATGTAAAAAGTACTCTTTTAAAATAAACAAAAACACTAATGGTATTGAAACACACATATCTGAAAATGAAAAGAAAACTGTTGTCACAATTTATGAAAATAAAACAATATTTATTCAAGGGAAAGGATGTTGGAAGTGGAAGAACACAATTTTTAAAACAATATTGGATAAATTGAGTGTGACCATTCCAGACAATCGTCAATCTCCAAACGAAGTAAACCAAAATGATAGTTCTCCAGTCAGTAGTAGAACATCCAAAAGTCCTCTGCAATATCTCTCTAGCATGGTAAATCTCTTGCGTAGTCCAAGAAACAGGACACCAATTAGACCAAGTAATCAAAGGAGCGCGTCTTATTTAAAGGGAGGTAGCGCAACACTTTTCAATAACAACAACAATGAGCAAACCTTTGTCAAACAGCCAGTAGCTGAAAAATCATCAAAAAGTGAGCAAGTAAAAATTGTTCAGATTGAAAATAATGCAAATAGTGATGAAACTTTAGTGAAAGAAGGATTTGAGTCTGATATAAATGAACCTTTAGTGAATGAAGACGTAATTAAGTGTGACAATCTGTCTGTTATCATCACTACAGATAGGTCTGTAAAAGGTATGGTTGGTAATGATGAAAGTGAACCATTAATATGTCCATTAGTTAACAAAGATACTACTGATAACAACAATGAAGAGCTTAAAAAGCAAATGGAAGAAAACAAAGACCTTAAAAACACATTAAAACAGTTTCTGTCTCAATCCAAAATTCTGAAATGTGAAAATGAAAAATTGCTCAATGTACTAGAAAATACAAAACGTGAAAATGAAATTCTACGCATGAAAGTCATTGAACAAAATGACAAGTGTAAAAAAGTTGAAAGTGAGTTATCAAAACTGAAACATAATCTGAGCAAAGCTACAGCTGAATGTCTTGTACTTGAAGAATCAAATGAAAAATTAAAGAAGCAAAATGCAACACTGTCAAAAGAGAAAACACAACTAGCTGATCGATTGGCCAAGTCTACAATGAAAGCAGACAGTATCGAATCGAAAATTGAAAGTGTGACAGAGTGTGTAGGAAAGAAAGTAGCTAAAGACATTAAAGACTTGAGAGATGAACTGTTGAAAGAAATGTATGAAGTAAAACAGCAAATTGGTAGATCGGTAATACAGACTTCTGCTGAAAAAACGATCTCGCCTGAGTCCCATAAACAGGATAATATTGAGAAAGACAAACAAATTAACACAAAAAACCCTGAAAATAACACTCGGCCAACAGAAAATCAAAATTCAAAATCTAAATACTCTGCATTTATAGCAGGTGATTCAATGACAGGTATCCTGAGTGCGAACAGAATGTCAGACTTTAATGTGAAAGTTTAACATCAAGACTCACTCTGGTGGAAGAATACGCACAATTGAAAATACCTTCATATCAATGAATGATACAGATTCAAATGGAATAAAGGATAAAGATGTAATAGTACTTCATGTAGGCACAAATAATATATCTGATGCAGATTCCAGCCAGTACATAGTTGATGAGCTGAAGGATACAATACACACTGTAAAAACCATCAACTCAGAGTGTAAAATAATCATTTCTTCAATTCTACCTAGAAGAAATGACAAACTTGTCAACACCATTATATCTGAAACCAACAACAGGTTTAGAGATCTGTGTGCAGATGGTGGTCATCACTATATCAACCATGACTCTGACTTTATCCTGCATGGTACTCCAGACAAATCGCTGTATAAAGACTATTTACATCTAAATAGAAAGGGTGGAAAACTGTTTGGAACAAACATGAGGAAGGCTATAAACTATGTCCTAGGCATATCTACGATGCCATCTGATGACCATAGCAGTAACAAAATGGACAACAAGTCTCATTTTCAGAAAGGGAGGTTTACAGGGAGGAGAGACGAGAACATGGTCTACATGCCAGTACCAACTTCATGGCTGAGGAATCAGAATTCTTGGGATCGCCGTCGTTAGATATTTGTGAAAATAATTCATTTCAATATGGAGAAACCAATGTTAATTTGACTAATGAAATTGTAAACGACAATACTTTAAACTATGACTCCAATAAGATTAGTAACTCTTGGTACACGCATAAAGGGTTGAACATACTACATCTTAACATTCACTATTTGTACCCAAAATTAGACGAACTCAAAATTATAATTTCAGAACAAAAAATTGATATACTCTGTTTATGTGAAACGTTTCTAAATGTAAATTTTCTAGACAATGAACTACAGTTGGACAATTTTACACTTTTTCGCAAGGACAGGCCTTCCAATGGAGGCGGTTTAATTATTTATGTTAGAGACTGTTTATCTTTTGTACATAGATCTGATTTAGAAAGTATTTCTATTGAATCCATTTGGCTTGAACTTAAACAGCCTAAATGTAAATCGTTATTATTGTGTTATGCATACAGACCACCATCTTCTAAAGTTGAGTGGCTTGATAATTTTGCTATATCCTTAGAAAAATCTTATTTAGAGGAAAAAGAATGTATTGTTATTGGAGATTTTAACTATGATATTTTAAAGCATGATAATTTTTCTAAATCTTGGTTAGATCTAATGCAGTCTGTAAATTTTTCTCAGCTTGTTGAATCTCCTACCAGAGTAACTTCAAGCTCTGCTACATTGATAGATCATGCCTTTTCAAACATGCCTCAAAATGTAGTCGGTGTTTTTGTACCTTCCTTATCCATTAGTGACCATTTTCCCATTTGTCTTACACGCAAACTTTCAAATATCAGTGTTAAAGGTCCCATGCATAAGACAATAACCTTCCGGTCTCTTAAACACTTTGATGAAAATCGATTTTTAACCGAATTGTCAGAGCAACTCTGGTCAGAAGTAGCATTTGTAGAAAATCAAGATAACTCAATAGATTTGTTCACTGATAAATTTTTGTCTGTCCTTGAAAAACATGCACCAACCAGAAAAAAACGAGTAAAGAAGGTCACCCAACCAAACTGGATTAATAAAAACATCCTCGATGCTATTAAAACAAAACACCAGTTTCATAGAGTTAATGACACATATAATTACAACATATGGAAACAACACGTTAAGTCGCTCATATATGATTCTAAGCGACAATATTATAATGATACTATCAATCAAAACAAACACAACCCAAAGAAATTATGGACTGGTCTAAATGAATTATCTGGTTACAAATCCAAGGTTCAAACACATTTTATTGATGATGATGATGGCAACCCGGTTTCTGACCCTTTAATCACTGCAAATTTATTCAACAGACAATTTGCAAATCTCCACCAATCCCATCATGCCATTAATCAGACTGGTTATGAAAATCCTGAGCTTGTTGAAGTAAATGCATCTAAACTTCAGCATATACCCCCTTTCAAAATACCTAAAATAGAGCTCTCTTATGTGTTGAACCAAATAAAATCGATTGATATTACAAAGTCATGTGGGTCAGATGGTCTCAGTGCAAGGTTTCTAAAGTTATCAGCTCATATTATTGCTCCCATACTTACCACTATATTCAATAACAGTATTCTAAACAAAACATTTCCTAAATCATTCAAAAATGCAAAAGTCATTCCTATACATAAAAAGGGTTCTAAAAGTGATAAAAGAAACTATAGGCCGATTTCCATACTTCCCTTGATATCACTTATTCTTGAACGTCATGTCAGTTCACATTTAAAGCAATACCTTGAGAAAAATCAACTTCTTTACCAACGTCAGTCTGGATTCAGGTCAAATCATTCATGTCAAACAGCATTGATTAGAATTATTGATGATTGGATTACAGCTATTGACAAAAATGAAATAGTTGGTTCAATTTTCCTTGATCTCTCTAAAGCTTTTGACTATGTGGATCACTCTATTATTATTAAAAAGCTTAGAATGTATAACATAGACCCTTCATCAGTTGCTTGGTTTTCCTCCTATTTAGATTGCAGAACCCAACAAACTTACATATCCGGTTTATATTCAGAGTCAAGTTCAGTAACTACTGGAGTTCCTCAGGGCTCAGTGCTAGGTCCTATACTGTTTTTAATCTATATCAATGACCTGCCTTTGTCTATGGAAAAAACAGAAACTGATATTTTTGCTGATGACACTACCCTTTCAACCTCTGATGTATCCCTAAACAGAGTAGTTGAATCTCTTACTCATGATCTTTTAAATGCCAACAAATGGGTGTGATTTGAATCGCATGTCTATCAATGTTAACAAAACTAAGGTCATGTATATTTCCTCAAAACACAAGCAAAATTATATCCATGAAAGTAATCCTTGTATTCTATATAAAACAGAGCAATTTTTTTTGTAGCTCTGAAGAAAAATTATTGGGTATTACAATTAATAACACCTTGTCTTGGCAAAGCCATATTGACAATGTTCTTAAAAAGTGTAACTCATTGTTACATTTATTATCACGTATTAAATTATTCATATCTATACCTGTACGTAAAATATTTTACAATGCATATATTTTACCACATCTTGATTATTGTTGCATAATTTACGGTAACTGTACGTCTTTTCTAGAAGATAAACTCATTAAGTTCCAAAAGAGAGCTGCAAGACTAATTCTAGACAAAGATTATGACACTCCATCTGCTGAACTTTTTTCTGAACTCCTACCTATTTATTGAATAATTTCATTTTATCGTCAGATGTTCATACTCGCATTTTACGTTCATCATCTGATTTTCAACTTTATACCCCTAGACCAAATACTGAACAATTTCGTAAGTCTTTTGTTTATTCTGGATCTTGTATTTGGAATGGCCTTCCTGATTATATTAAGTCTGCTACATCTGTTAACCATTTTAAAACCTTATACTTGAGGTATTATCACACATCCATGTATGCAAATTGATAATCTCCTGTATGTTTTTACATTTATGTATTTTAATAGTTTGAATATGTTAAATTTACATTGTTCCTTGTTGAGGGCCTCATGGAAGATTGATATGTTTGTTCAAATGAGTTCTCTCGTTAAATAAAGTCTTTATTATTATTATTATTATTATTATTATTATTATTATTATATTATTGTGTTATCTTCAAGTAATTGCTGATGGTGCATTTTATCTATTCTTATAAATATCTGTTTGTTTTTGTTTATTGTCGTCGTCGTCGTCGTCGCCACCGCCTTTATCGCTGTTGTTGTTATTGTTATTGTTGTCGTCATTGTTGTTGATGTGTATGTATCATGGTTAGCTGTAGAATCAAATTTACCTATAAGACATGCATTCTGTTAAGCAATTTTGAGATTAATTTGCCTGATTCATTTTTAAAACAAATTTTTACAATTGTCATCTCGTACGTACATAATGGCTACCATGGGGATGTCATTTATTGTACGGGGAGGTCATAATATTTCAGAATGTTAGTCAACGGGGAGTCAATATTGATTTAAATGACTGTAATAACCGCTTGTCATAAGTGGATGTCAAACTACTTCGTTACAATCGTTTTAAGTTTTATTCACAGCCATTTATCAATGCTTCAAGATAGAATAGTTTGCAAAAGTACTGGGTACGTTAACTAAACCAAACCAAATACTTGGTTGTTATGCATTTATTGAATTATAAACAGATGAAACATGTGACTGTTTTTAGATTGGACGATTCAACAAAGATCAATTACAAGGGCATGTGTCACGCAATTGATGTTAACCAGCCTTACTCGTACATATAGCACATTACCAAACCATAGAGACAGGACTGTTCTTCGCTTTCAGACTCTGTCGTTGTTTTATTTCATTTTATATATCTGTGGATAATAACAAAAATATTTTACTTTTAATACAATGGCTTTGACTGCAGGAATTATAATTATTAACGCTGTTTTATTCGGAACAGTTTACTCAAACAAATGCAGTTCATTTGAAATAAGCAAGGACATTCTTAATAAAGCATTGATCGGCCATTCCGTGTTAGAAGTAAATGATAAAAACCATCAAGATTGTGCGCGAACCTGTATGTCAATGTCCGTCTGTAAATCGTTCGACTTTGACAGAAACGAGCACGTGTGTAAGTTAAATGATGTTGATAGGTCGTCCGTTGATCCATCGGAGTTTGAAACAAAAAGAGGTTCTATATTCTCTGATATTAGCGAATGGCCTAGCGTAAGTATCTCAATTTATTAATTGTTATAATATGTACAACTTTTGGAAACGAAAATGATTAAAAATTCAACCTTGAGGGAAATAGTTATTCTTACATTTGAATTATATTTGAAAAGTTCATCGTAACATATGAATGTTATTATCATGTCTGAAACGTGAATGTTGTTTTCCTGTCTAACATTTTGTTGTGCAAAAGATATTATTTCGAGGAAAAATCTCAGAAATTTGTCTCATTGTCTATAATATAAAAACGAAGCGCTCATAGAAGTATGTCTCTTTGAGAAAATATGTATTTTAATAGTTCTTGTAATTTAACAAAATGATTTGTTAATTAATGTTACGAATATTGTTTATAACTGTTCTTCTGTTTACAGACAATGGTTGGAAGTTGTGGCTCAAGGCCGTGTAAACCGAACCAAAGATGTTACCAAAATGGCGCTTCACATGTGTGAAAAGACATAAGTTCGTAAAAACTTTCATTTGTACATTTTTTATTTGTTATTGAATGAAATGTTGTATAATTTTTCAAGAAATATTAACGCAATAATTTTTGTTTGATAGATGCCATGTTCTAAAAAGTACTGTCCTTGAAGACATGTATAAAAGGATGCTCTATACTAGACAAACTCCGCCCGACTGATACGTATGTGTATTGAAGGAATTCCACTGATGTCCAAAAGTCTAAAAATCATAAAATTTGAATTTCTTATGTAGATCAACTGGAGCACTTAAAACAGAAAGACATACAAATGATACGATAGTTAACAATAATACTCAGAAATTAAGTAAACATCGTAGTTTTGTGCTATTATTAGCCTGATTTGAATGGAAAGCATTTCCACGCTTCTCAGTTTTGGGTCATTTTCGGAATTGCAATAATCTTTATAGAAAAATGGAGTAAGCGAATGATCTGAAATTTTGAAGACAAGTTATAAGTCTAACCCTAGATCATACTGAATGTTTATCTCGAAAAATCATTCCAGACAGGTTATGTCATTAAAATTCAGCGAAGTCCATTTAATATAACAAATAGGACAAACAAAAAAAAATTAACAAAATAATAGAAAAAATAAAACGCATTATACCTTTAACATTTTTTCCAGCAAGAAACTATATGTTTACACAGATATAACATAGGATTCTTGATCACGATTTGTACCTAAATCGTTATATTATCAAAAATGATAATTCAGAAATTGGCCTTAGAAAAAAAAAATGTGAAGTAGAAACTATTGTTTAGATAGTACCTTATTATTTTTATTATTATTTTTATTTTTTATAATTGTTATCGTTATTATTATTATTATTATTTCCAGCCTGTGCTTTTGATCAGAAAATTGAAAATGGTAAAATACAGATTAGTTCGCCTGGAGATAACAAGTTCCTTGACGAAGCTCTAGTAAAATGTGACCAAGGATATGTTCCTAGTCAAGAAATGGTGAAATGTGAGGGTTCAGGAAAATGGCAGCCTGCAACGTGCACGAAAGAAAAATGTAACATATTTAAATATTGCTGTTTTTTATCTTGTCTTAATACTTCATCTAAATTAGCAATGACGGTAGAATAAAAGTTGTCATACTGCGAGATGGTATTTCAAAACATTTGCTTTGGCACTTAATGTGATTATGTAAATAAATTAATGTTTTATTATCTAAATATTCTTATATATAAACAGAAAGACAGAAAATATATTGGATGATGTCTTTTAGACAATTACATTTTTGTATTCTGATCAAGCAAGTAATATTGTTTTGTTTTTCTCAAAAGTTGTAAAGAAGGATAATGTTTAAAAAAAACAGACAGGTGTATTGGCACAATGATTGCTTTAGAATTCTCTTTCAAACGGACGGTAAATTATTTGTTCTTTATCATAAACATGAAATAACATTATTAGATGACAAATGTCTTTTCTTTTTGAATATTTAACCATATATTTCTTTAAACATTGTATTTTATAGTTAAGAAAAGAAATAATAGTCTAAGAAGGCAGTTTTCCTGCCGGTTTTCTTTGTTTAGTGTTAGGTTAAAGAATATGCTTAATAATGCCTACATTTCTACAAAGCAAGAGAGTCGGTGTTTTGCCTATACAATTACTTTACCTTTAAGGTAGACCATGGGTAATGCATTACCTCCACTTTGAAGAGTATTCAATTAGGCAAGAATCGCTTGTAAACTACATTGTAATTGAGGGGCGTGGGTTCAAACCCCAGAAGGGGCAACTTTTTTTTTCTTTCTTTTTTTCTTTTTAACATTATTTATGTATCTCTCTGATCCCTTATGGAAGAAAAAAAGTTTGATTTTAATTATATAATTATTTTAGGTATTTTTTTTGTTAAATAATGCCAAAATTTATAACAAATATGATACCAGATATTTTCAAAGTTCGATAAAATAAAAACTACACGGTAAAAGTATTTTATATTTCGCATGATCAACTAATATACCTTTGAAAAAATTTAGGCAAAGTTTGAAAACAGACCCTCATTTCGATAAATTTTAGGGATATTTTGAATAAGGCATTTTAGATAGGGAAATGGTAAAATTAGTGTTAAAAGTGGGTGGGGTAGGGTAACATTTTTATACATATTAAGAACATTTTGTTTAGAACCAAACATTTTGGTTGTGTAATGTGTTACCTGAATGTTATTATTTGTTTCTTAACAATGAGCAATAGAAAAACATTTTTTATAATGATGATATTACAGATTATTTACAGTTTCCTCATTTCTGAAAATAAGCCCTTCAAATGGCAAGGTCTTAGTTTAGAAATATATCCATAACTCATAAACCACACGGTAAATTTTATTTAAATTTTGCATACAGGTGACCTTGAAGACATATAACTGTCCTATGTTGTCAATTTTACAGTTCTTTATGGTGCCCATTACCCATGGTCTACCTTAAATACATATTTTTTTATAATTTAGATGACTTTACATCTACGTATACACGTTTACTTTGGAAGCAAATTTGCATAATGCATTGCACATTTACTAAAGCATTACGTTACTAATCTGGAAAAGAAAATGTCATGAAAAATATACAACTTAATGCTTTGACTACTTGCGCACACTAATCTGAGACCAGACATTTTATACATATATTATTACGTCATATATTATTATGTCATAAAAGATCTTAGATATGGTAAGTTTACCAACTATGTATAAACATTATGACACAAGTATACAATAGATAAACGTTTCTTTTGTCGTTTTTTAATTACACAATTCCTTCTTGTAAAGATCGGAATACAAGATCAAGAAGGAAAGATGGCGTTCAATAAATAAATATTTTTTTTTGTTCATTGCCTAGTACAAAGTGATTGTAAAGAAGTCCTTGATAAGGCTCCTGAGGCGAAAAATGGACAATATGAGATAGAACTATGGAAATCTGGGAAGATGCTGACTGTGAATTGTGACATGGAAACCGAAGGCGGTGGTTGGACGGTATGTAGATTCTTTTATTCCAATGTTTAATAAGCAAACTGTTATTTCCTGACATACTCACATGATAGCATTCATTTAACTCGCCGTATGCTTTTTTTGTTCAGTACGAATAACCAGTCAAATAGTGCCAAATAGACGTCAATATCAAATTGCAATTACTCCAATTTCTTTCAGGCAGTAAAATTCCACAGAGTATATTTGTTGGTTTTAATACTCGTATAAATAACAATATTTCAACACTAACATATGATGGCTTACTTTTATCCGCATTCAAATATAGTGTGACTGCTTGGTAAATTATATCTTATCATTATACTGTGAAATTATTTCAGTATCTGCTGATAAGCCTGTTATAAACTGAACATTACCTCGTCAATGAGTCAATTGTAATAGGCCAGATAAATGATAAGAAGTACAAAAAGGTATGTTTTCTAACAGCAAATTTAAAGATTAAGGACCTTTGTCAATCTTTTTATTTGAAGTAACATTTAACCCTTAGCTTTATGAAACTGACGTTAAACAGACACACACTTAGTATGATTTTTATGTAATAATTATATGCATAGTTCGTAAGCGTTTAACCTGTTTGCGTTTTTTTTTAGATATTTCACAGGCGAATAGACGGGTCATTGGACTTTTATCGCAACTTTACTGAGTATGAGAATGGCTTTGGGAACATTAATGGAGAGTTGTGGCTAGGTATGAAAAAATATTTTATTCCTTATAACATTGCATTTTAAAACAAATCTATTACAATTATTGAGTAAGGTACAACATTACCGCAATTAAATAAAAACACTAAGCATTTGTTGAAAGCGTAACATGACGATGAGTTTCGTTACGATGGAACAAATATTTTGCTTACAGTAAACAAACAGTTTATTAAGCGAATACACTTAGAATATTTCTTGTTGACCGTAATGCATTGCTTATGAAAGTTTTTGAAGTGAATTGATAATTATATCAAATTGTTGAAGTCTATTGATAAACATATGTTGTTGAAGTATTTTGATAAACATAAGTAGTTGAAGTGTATTAATACACATATAAACTTGTTGAAGTGTATTGATAAACATAAGTTGTTGAAGTGTATTAATACGCATATTAAGTTGTTGAGGTGTATTGCTGATTATTGACATAAGTTGTTGAAATGTTTTGATAAACATATTTAGTTGTAAAAATGAATTGTGAAGTGAAAGTGGCTGAAGTGTATCCATAAGCTTACATTGTTGAAGTAAATTGATAAACATAAATTGTTGAAGTTAAATGCATTAGGCAGCCTAGCAGGTTAAAATGTTCCTAAATAGAACGCAATGTCATTATAATTGTAATGGTTTGTAATTTTTAAGTAAGAAATGTTAAAGACTGAATTCTACTAAATATCTTGGCAAATTTCTAAATGTTTATATTTACGTTCGATATATTTTTGCAGGTTTAAAGTATATACAAGAACTAGCTGAACAAGGTTCAACAGAGATTCGTCTTGATATGGCAAAAAATGATAGTACAACAGGACATGAAACTTGTTCAGACTTTAAGTTAACAGAAGGAACAAATTATACACTAAACATTGGGTCATGCATACGTTTTAGGGTGTCAGGTAATTAAAACTGAAAGTTGTTGTCTTATTTTGTTTATTTTCTCTTTATTTACTTAGCTAAATGAAAGCACAACGACTTTAAAACAAATAAAAATATGCAGTTACAGTTTAAAGGAAAAACAAGTTCAATTTTTCATAGAACATAGTTTTATGCATTTATACTATTAACAGAATCTCTCACAACTATTTGATGTGTGATTTTTAGCTCACCTGAGCTTGCTCAGGGTGATCTATTAGGATCGGTGAATGTCCGTCGTCCGTCGTCCGTCGTACATCCACAATTGCTTGTGAACACTCTAGCGGTCGCATTTTTGCCTCAATCATCATCAAACTTGGTCAGAATGCTTATCTAGTTGAAAGCTCGGATGAGTTCGAACATGGCTCATCTCGGATGAAAGGTCACAAGAGCTAAAAATAGAAAAACCTTGTGAACACTCAAGAGGTCACATTTTTGACCCAATCATCATCAAACTTGGTCAGGATGTTTGTCTAGGTAATAGCTCGAATGAGTTCGAACATGGGTCATCTCGGATGAAAAAGTAGGTCACAGGAGCTATAAATAAAAAAACCGTGTGAACACTCTAGTGGGACACATTTTTGAACCAATCATCATCAAACTTGGTCAAAATGCTTGTCTAGTCTATTGCTTGCATGAGTTCGAACATGGGTCATCTCTGATGAAAAAGTAGGTCACAGGAGCAAAAAATAGAAAAACCTTGTTAACACTCTAGCGGTCACATTTTTGCATCAGTCATCATCAAACTTGGTCAAGATGTTTGTCTAGGTGATAGCTCGGATAAGTTTGAACATGGGTCATCTCGGATGAAAATGAAGGTCACCGGAGCTAAAAATAGAAAAACCTTGTTAACACTCTAGCTGTCACATTTTTGCATCAATCATCATCAAACTTGATCAAGATGCTTGTCTAGGTGATAGCTCGGATGAGGTCGAACATGGGTCATCTCGGATGAAAAACTAGGTCACAGGAGCTAAAAATAGAAAAAAACTTGTTAACACTCTAGTGGTCACAATTTTGACTCAATTGTCATCAAACTTGGTCAGGAAACTTGTCTAGGTCATTGCTGGGAATAAATCGAACATGGGACATCTCGGATGAAAAACTAGGTCACATGAGCTAAAAATAGAAAAATCTTGTTAACACTCTAGTGGCTACTGTTGTGATCCAAATATTCTGTTAATTGGTCTGAAAGTTTGTTTTGATGATTTCTAAGTCAAGATCGAACATGGGTCATCTTGGATGAAAAACTAGGCCACACCGCCCAAATATGGAAAAACCTTGTTAACATTCTAGTGGTCACATTTTCGACTCAATTTTTATCAAACTTGGTCAGGATGCTTGTCTAGGTAATTACTTGGATGAGTTCGAAATCGCATGTGAAACTAGGTCACCGGAGCTAAAAATAGAAAAATCTTGTTAACACTCTAGTTGCTACTGTTTTGATCCAAGTATCCTGGAAATTGGTCTGAAAGTTTGTTTTGATGATTTATAGGTCAAGTTTGAATATGTGTCACCTGGGTAAAAAACTAGGTGGCACTGCTCAAATATGGATAATCCTATTTAACACTGTAGTGGTCACATTTTTGACTCACTTGTCATGAGACTTGGTCAGAATGCTTGTTTAGGTAATTGTTTGGATGAGTTTTGATAAGTCAGGTGAGCGATCTAGGGCCATCATGGCCCTCTTGTTTATAGAGTACACAGTTATAAATGCACAATATTCCTCAAAAAAAGTTTTTATTTTTGTTTCTTAAAAGCTTTTTATTTTTGTTTCCAAAACACGAGCCATTGGCTGATAACCTGAACCATCTGTTTCATCTGTTGATTTTGGTCATCAGTACAGATATAATGATTTATAATTTTGTATTGAAGTCAGAATATTACATTGTTTACATTTTGTGTCTATGACAAATAATTTCAAATTAATAGCTACTTTCGTCAGGTTACAATCATCTTGCATGTGTCGAAACCATTATTCTTTTCTAATTAATTCGTTTCTTTAAATTATGCATGTATAATCAAATAAAAGATGACATATTACAATAACAAAAGAATAGTATTATAAACTTTTAACAGATTTGTCATTCCCATCTTGTTTATAGCAGAACCAATTCATGTCTGAAATTTTAATGTTGCTATATCTTGCCTGATATAAAATATTAAATTTTGCTATTGTCAGTAAGAGATCATCTTTGAGTGTTCTTTATACATAATATTATAATAAATTCAATGTATTTGTGAAGAAGGCAGTAAACATCCACAATATAACACTTATCATAACGTTCTACATTCAGTCGTCGACTAATTAACCTGGTCTCTGATAGAGCAAAGTTTCCCTTTGACTGGTTTATAAAAAAACCCACAAGCTAAATGTTCTACTGACCTGATATTGGACCTGCTTTGCCATAATATTAAAATTGTTTAACATCCAAGATGAATCGGATGAGCTGTTTTGTATGATTGTGGGGATAGTTACTCGTTTTTTTATGAAATTTGGGCTTGTCAACATGCAAACCGTCTTAACATATGACAATGACATAATTAATTGATAATGTATTTATATTTCTATGCAGTAAATGGATTTGCTTATAATAATCAAATGCCATTTTCAACTTACGACCGTGATCTCGACACCGGTCTATCTTAAACTGTGCCGTGCTCAAACATGGAGCCTGGTGGTATCAAGGATGTACTCATGTCAATCTAAATGGAAAATATGTGACGCCAGGCACTTATGCAGGTGAACCTGGACACAGACACATTGGGTTTGATAACTTAATTGGATTGAGAACGTCATCAATGATGGTACGAAGGAAACAAGATAAGTAATCAGGTGCAGAGCTCATAAATTCGGAGAATTTAACGATCGTACTTAAAAGAACTTTTTTGTAATTATTGTGGTTTGTTTTTGCATCAGACATGGTGTGAATTTACGATGGCTTATCTATGAAAGAAGTCTGCTGTAAGACATTGGCATTTTCAGTTATTGGATTGGTGACTTAGAATCTCGTGACAGCATATTATCACGTTTAAACATTAAATCATGTCACCGTATATAACTATGTGACATCATAAAATTACGTGACATTATATAATCAGTTTAAATATCATTATCACGTGACAATATTTATTATTTGTTTGATTATAACCGCGTGACAACACGAAAATGAAAAAAGATAGCGTTTAATTTAAAAGAGAAAATTAACTTTTTGTGTTTGATTAAATATATATGTATTGTCCTGTTAGAATTTGTTTTAATCAAAATAAGGTTCAACGAATAGCTGAAGGCATTGTCTTTTTTAAATTAAAAACCATTTTTATTTGTCTTTTGTCACTGTGTTTTCTTAAATAAGATCTTGTACTTGTAAAGAGATTTTTTCAAAAATTATTCTTATAGTGTAAGTGTCGTCATCCAAGAAAACCTGCATATTACTGAAGATATCGTTAATTCTCTCTTTAAGACTAGTGAAAAATATACCCAACACGCCTTGTATCTAAGCTGCACGTGTTGCAATTGTATTCTGAATAAATTTCAAACAAAGTGATATTTTCCCTTATATATAGGATATAAATTAAGTGATCAATTGCCCAAAAATTGTTAGACCAAAAAACGATTATACCCATAATGAAGCTAGTGTCGGACATTAAAAAAATGTTTTGTAGCCTAAGGGAAGCCTGGAATGGAAAAAACAGTTAATTTATCCTCCTTCCAGATTTTATGACATTTAACAAATAGTAGCCCAATCACTGATACAAGCAGTTTTGATATTATGAATTATCATTCACCAGTCAATTTCACGTATCTTGTTGCATATTTATACATATTTTTTATGTATTCTGTATGGTTAAGTCGTTTATATTTAATATATATTTTCATCGTTTATGATTGGTATGTGAAAATGGTAAAAACAATTGTAAATTGTATGGACGTTAATCGCCGAGATCAATACATGTATATACTTTCATAGTGAATGGTTGTTGTGTAAAAATTGTTAAACAATTGTATTTTGTATGGGTCTACATCAAATGTGCTGACAAATATATAATTTCATCGTTCATCATGTATAAGTATTGTGTAAAAAACTGTAAAACAATTGTAACTGTATTGAAGGTTTCTACATAAAATGCCTTGATAAAAACAATGACATATTATTACATGCTTCTGCATTAAATGCATAGAAAATTATATACTTTCATAGTCTATGGTTAGTATGTTAAACTTGTAAAGCAATTGTATTTTGTATGGTTTTATTATAAATATATTGAAATATATATATAGACCTTCGATATCATTGATGCCAGTACTATTAAGTGTTGAGAATTGAGTACCGCTCAAGTCGGTGCGAGGGGGCGTAATGGATGTTGCACTTAATCATTATCCCTCATGTACAGACTCAATCAAACCGAGTCTGCAATTCTTATGTAATTTTATTGTAATTAATGCTTCCGATGGATCACTTTTTTCCAGATTATAAAGCAATTGTAGTTTGTATGGTTCTATATCAAATGTATTGACAAATATATACTTTCATAGTATTTGGTTAATATGTGAAAACTGTGAAGCAATTGTATTTTGTATGGTCCTATTTATGTATCGACAAATATATACTTTCGTCGTTCATGGTGTATAAGTATTGTGTGAAAACTGTAAATCATTTGTATATTGTATGCTTCTTCATTAAACATATAGAAAAAATACTGTCTATGTCTTTGTATGATTGTTGTGTGGGAAGTATTAACGATTATCTATGACTTCTAGAAAATAAAGCTGTTTAATTTCTTCCCAAGGTACGTAGCTTCAACTGGACATCTTGCAGGCGAAGAAATGATTTTACATATTTTCATCTATATACATGTATATTCAGAAAGATAATCAGTGGTGTATGTTACGTAAATCAGCAAACAGTATTGGGCGGATATCATTTGAAAACGTTCCTTTTCCTTTAAATATCGTCTTTTTTACCAGTTGGAGAATTATAATTAGCTCTATAAGTTATTCTTGACAATTTGTTAGCCTACTTAAACTAACAACGAGAACAAATTACTTGATAAAACGATTGTACATAAAGTTCTGTGTGTAATCTCCATCATATAAAAAGTCTAGGTTAGGCAATTATATAGCGGTGGGGTAGGAATTCCTTAGAATACTTGAAACATGTTGATGTGTTATACAGTTTACTCCTTATGTCTTTAAGTCTGTGATATTATCTATAAATATCAAACGGTCTTATCAAGATGGTGAAATCATATTCAGATATCAAACAATTTAACTAAGACTGTGATATCGTTTAAAGAAATCAAACAATCGAATAAAGACTGTGATATCATATTCAGATATCAAACAATCTTCTTTAGACGTAATATAAGCTTAAGATATCAAACCATCGAATAAAGACCGTGACATTATCTTTAGATATCAAACAATCTAATTAAGACAGTGATATTGTAACCTTTGTGCTAACTTCAATACTTCTATATAAATACTGTTTTAGCATTTTTATACCAGTTACATTACAAAACACAACATTAGTCAAGTTAATTCCTGTTTTATTTGCCATGAGTTTAACTAAGAAATTATTGTTTCATACTAATATGGAATGAAATGTAATTTTATTATATGAAATACTTATAATGTAAGTAATAAGACAACAAAGCTTCTAAATTGATAACGTTAAAAAAGAAAAAAAAAGAAAAATATTTAATGAGAGGGAAAGCTCATTGACAGATAAAAGTAACCTTATTGTCCGTGAGTGAGTCTAAAAATGAACTCACAAAAACCTCATGATTAAAAACAGAGAAAATAGAGGTAATTTCAAATTAATCAATTACTTGAAAAAAACATTATCAATAGATTAAATGTGTATCAATGTATTAAAGTGATTCTGTAATATTTTCTTACTTCATTTTGTTGATGTCCACTGAAATAATGCATTTTGATCTTTTAAAATATTTCCCTAACGTGGTTCCATCGTCAAGGATTCGAATCACAACGCCCCTGCAATCGGCTCTTGAAGTTACTAAAATGCCCGCCGCTGCTATTTCCGCAGTTATTTAATATATAGAGTTTTGTGTGTTCATTTACTCAAAACATTTTTATGATATATTTTGATATAGCTGTTTGTCATTGTTTGTTACTGTTCGTGTTTTATTACCATGCTGAATTACAATACGA